>NC_138125.1:1224799-1269799 GCF_964188305.1 Podarcis bocagei | reverse complement strand
GGATGATATCTATAATTTACTCCATTTAATGAAAAGCTAAGTTTGGTACATTCAGAGCAGACATTTACCCAAGGCGGCCCTTCAGTTGCTTTAACTCTGAACAGCCTCAGGAAGTCATAAATTGCGGGTCATTCAGCAAGACCTCCGAGGAAAATCAAGTCACTTGTGTGCATGTGTGTGTTTAAAAAAGGCAATCCATTATGAGGATTCACTCTCAGAAGGAAGTAGCAGATCCTGGGGAAGCTGGGCCAGAGAAACCCCAGACAAGACCCACAGAAGCCTCGGGCCCCTTTTGATCCTTTGCTGAAATGGGGAGGGCTGTCCATCGCTGTGGATGGTCACTCGAGGCTCAGGTAGCCTTGACGGCTAGAAGTGCCTTGGACCAACTGCAGCTGGTGCCACAGCGATGGCCATTGCGTGGCGAGTTCCTGCCTCCCACCAGTAGAAATAAAGACACGTGACACCATTATTTTAGGTTAATGGGCTAAAATTGGCCACAACTTTATTGGCTACAGGTAAAGAGCGGGATTGGCTTACGCATTGGTCCTAACCGACTATCCGGCTTCAGCCTGTTTGCTTGAAGACTGGGAAGGGTTAACACCAGCAGGGGGAGTCCTGCTGATGCACATCAACTAGGAACTCCCCCGGGGTCACTGCTCGGGGCCGCGCTTTAGGCCCTGGCCTCCATAGGCTTCGGACGAGGCCACACCCCCCGGAATCTTTTACCGGATTACCCTTCAATATTTGGGGGAGGTGATGGCGCTCCCCCCCATCTACATAACAATACCTAACCGCCAAAACCAAAGGAGTTGTGACGATTTGCTATGAGGTAGGCAAAAAACCAAATGGCCAGTGCCAATTTGCCAAGTGGAAAAAAATCCTACCAGGCCCCTCAACGGCGACCAACTGAAGTCCATAGCAAGGTCAGAAGGGGAACCTTAAAGGGCGGGTGGGTGGGAAACCTCAGCAGCTGAGCAGTCCGAAGAGGGAGATCCCGGGGCCGCGCTTAGAATCATAGAGTTGGAAGAGACCACAAGGGCCATCGAGTCCAACCCCCTGCCAAGCAGGAAACACCATCAGAGCACTCCTGACATATGGTTGTCAAGCCTCTGCTTAAAGACCTCCAAAGAAGGAGACTCCACCACACTCCTTGGCAGCAAATTCCACTGTCAAACAGCTCTTACTGTCAGGAAGTTCTTCCTAATGTTTAGGTGGAATCTTCTTTCTTGTAGTTTAAGTGAGGCAAGCCACACACCCTGAACCAGCCAATTGGCTGGCTCAGGGGATGATGCGGCCCCAAGGATTCCCCGGATGGTGCAGGGGCTGGAAGCCAGCCCCCATGCGCGTGTTGGGGGCGTGAAGCCTGCAACTCCACCTCCTCCCGAGGGTCGGAAGTGGCTTTTCTGGACGGAGAAATCCTGGCCACAGAAGTTCGCGCAATGGTTGCTTCAAGATTGGATGGCTGCTGTGGGCCCTTGGCCGGCTTCCCTCCTGTTGCTGGGTCTAGAAACTGCAGTTAGTGGACAATGCCGGGAGGAGGGAGACCTTGTCAGCCTCAGAGATCTGACTGGCTGCCGATTTGCTTCCAGGCCAAGTTCATGTGCGCACTCAACTGGCTCAAAGGGTGGAACTGGCACTGCAACAGGTGCCACATAACCCCCGTCCCACATTTGTAAGAGCTCAGATCATTTGGTGCAGCAGTGCCTACACTTTGGAACTCTTGCCTCTTGATATTAGGGCAGGCGCCTTCCTTGTACTCTTTTTGGTGCCTGCTAAAACCATTCTTGTTCAGGGCAAACCTCAAGAGATTCTTAGAAAGTGATTGTGAATTTTCTATTAATTTTTTCTTGATTGTATATTTTGTTTTACCCAGTGCTTTTTTTTCTGGGGGGACGCAGGGATACGCATACCCCTAAACATTTTGTGACTCTTTGTACTTTTGTTCACTTACTGTATTTATTTTCTCCGATTTGAACTATAAAATGGTGATTTCCTTGAGTCAAAATGAGAGTACCCCAAAACATTTTTAAAGAAAAAAGCACTGGTTTTACCTTTTGGTAAACTGTTTTGAGGGTGTGTGTTTGTGTATAATATAGATTCTTAGCTTTTTATCTCACAAAATCCTAGAGTTGTAAGGCGTCCTAGGGGTCATCTAGTCCAATGCAGGAATATACAGCTGCCGCATATGGGGATCGAACCTGCAACCTTGGGGCTATCAGCACCAGGCTCTAACCACCTGAGCTATTCAGTTAGATCCACCAGGTGCTTCTGATGTTCTTACGTAGAGAATACCAAGCTAGAAGGAGCACAGGTCTGACTCAAGGACTCTTGCATTCCAAGCACTCAGGAAAAGGCTGAGGAGCAGAAGAATTGTCCCCTTACCTCCTCCATTGCCCCTCAGATCAGCCTCTGAGAACAAGCAGGAATCCATTAAGACAGCCAGGTCCAACTCCCAAGACTGCAATCTACTCACTGTATAAAAACACTGGCTGTGATCTACCCATTATCATTGCCAGGGTTTTTTTAGGGGAGAATTTTTTTTGGGGGGGCAAATGCTAATCGACTGCAATCAACCAACCATGGACGTCCCTCGATGGACCAGTAGATTGCAATTGACCTATTGGACATGGCTGCCTTAAGAGTTGGCAGTGGAGTCAACTCTTTCAGAAGGTGCAGGCTCTCCTTCCTTGGAGGTTTTTAAGCAGAGGTTGGGCAACTGTCTGCCAGTGATCCTTCAGCCCTGATTCCTGCATTGCAGGGGGTGGGCTAGATGAGCCCTGGGGTTCCTTCCAACTCTAGGACTCAGAGGGTAAGAAAGGGTCACTGGCTAGAGCTGATGGATAACTCCCTGGTCCTGAATGGGGTAACTGTGTCCTTGAAGGACCAGGTGCACAGCCTGGGAGTCATTTTGGACTCACAGCGGTCCATGGAGGTGCAGGTCAATTCTGTGTCCAGGGCAGCTGCCTACCAGCTCCATCTGGTACGCAGGATGAGACCCTCCCTGCCCGCAGACTGTCTTGCCAGAGTGATGCATGCTCTGGTTATCTCTCGCTTGGACTACTGCAATGTGCTCTATGTGGCAGCTAGACTGGTGGCTGGGAGCAGCTGCCAAGACCATATAACACAGGTCCTGAAAGACCTACATTGTTTCAATTGCTGGTGCTGACCTTTAAAGCCCTAAATGGCCTCGGCCCAGTAGACCTGAAGGAGCGTCTCCACCCCCACTGTTCTGCCCGGACACTGAGATCCAGCGCGAGGGCCTTCTGGCGGTTCCCTCGCCATGAGAAGCCAAGTTACAGGGAACCAGGCAGAGGGCCTTCTCAGTGGTGGCTCCCGCCCTGTGGAACACCCTCCCACCAGATGTCAAAGAGAACAACAACTACCAGACTTTTAGAAAACATCTGAAGGCAGCCCTGTTTAGGGAAGCTTTTAATGTTTAATAGATTATTGTATTTTAATATTCCATTGGAAGCCGCCCAGAGTGGCTGGGGAAACCCAGCCAGATGGGTGGGGGATAAATAATAAATTACAGTATTATTATTATTATTATTAGTCAGAGCCACAGGGCCAGACCCACCTTCCCAGGTGCTTGGAGCAATCTGGCCCCAGACGCTTTCCTTCTTTCCTCTCTGTGGCTGGATTACCAACCTCTTGTGGGACTGAAGTGCTCATTCCGCTGACGTCCTTCCCAGCCAGGCTGCCTCCGGAGCTCCTGCCCTGCGTGGCACTTGCAGATGGGAACAAAGTGGGCTGGCAGCTTGTGCAGATAATGAGGGAGAAGCGGAGCCAGGCGAGGCGGGAGAGGCGCAGTGAGGAGACGGACACCTGGAGAGGGAGGAGAAGCATCCAGAAGGGGAGGCAGCAGCAGCAGAGGAGAGGAGAGACCAGAGCCAAACAGGTGCCTTTCTGACAACACAGCCTGAGGTGGGGATCAGGGAACCATCCGTGCGTGATTTCCACACAATAGCAGCACATCCATGCATGGCAATCGCACCTGGGCTGAAGCCTCACTCAAAGGGATGCAGGTATTGTGTTCCTAAGAAGCGAAGAAGTGGATCCTCTTCTCACAGAGGCTAATCAGATGCCCCAGTGAGAAATCCCAAAGCACAAGAGAAACTCTCTGTTTCCGTGCTTTCCAGCAACTGATTTTGGGAGCCTTGCTGTCTCCAACTGTGGAAGCAGAGCACAGCCTTCAGGGCTAGTAGCCATCCGGAGAATTGTCCCCCATGAACTTGTCATTTTGGACCACGTGGAGTTTCTGAGGCATTTTCAAGGGCAGCCCCATGTGGATCCCAGGCAGGTGACCCAGCAGTAAAGCTAGATCTGGCTCCTTGTGGCTCCAGCATTTATCTGGAAGAACTTCTTGCCATGTGAGGCCCCCAAATGCATGCATGCGCACATGCACAAATGGGAGCAGAGCACCGTTGGTAAGAACTCAAGCGAGCTGAAGCACAAGACTCCTCCTGACAGCCTGAGCTCTAAAAAGATACGATATGCAACAAAACGGGAAGCCATTCACTTTTTATGGTGCAAGAGCCCAGCCATAATCATTATTTAAACCCCGAGAAATAAAGAAACCAGCTTGTTAACAAATTCCAGCTCTGCCTCCTCTCAATGTCGTCATGATGTATGAAGCTCTTTTTCTTAAGCATCGGCGCCTGTTCTAGGCAGAGAGTCTGGAGGGTTTGCAAAGCCCCCTTGCTGGCTGAAAGTCCCTATTTGGGGGACCCAGGAGGAGCCCATGCCTCCTCTTCTTCAGGGAGTTGCACAGGGCTGAGAAATGAGAACCAGAAGCCACTGTCAAGGGTCGGTCAAGTGCTTGACATAGCAAATAAGGTGAAGGGGCACAGATGGATGTTCTGGTCCTCTGATGGTGTGCTGGTCCCATGGGTTACCCGAGAGGCGAGGTCCAAGTCTGGTCCATGGTCAAAGGTGCAACATGGAGGCAGTCCGTAGCAGCTGAAGCTGGGTGAGGGCAGGGAGTCGGGTGAAGTCAGGAACAGGCAGGGAGCCAGGTCAGGTCAGGAGCTCAGGCAGGAAAGCAGGACAGGGTTCAGGCAGGAACTAGCAACCAACAATGTTGCTCCCGCAACTTGGGACTGGGGCTGGCCGGCTTTTATCTGCCCTGAGGCACAGGGCGGCCCCGATCCTCAGGTGACTCGCCTCTCCTGACCTGGAGGCAAGTCCTCCTCCTGCGGGAACTTAGTTCCCTCCGCCTCTCTGCCCTGAGCCTCTGCAGCTCAGGAGAGGCTGGAGGGTTACTGGACCCAGAGGCGACCTCAGCTTCCCCTGATGGGGCTGAGAGTGGAGCATCTGCAGGCAATGGGTCCTCCATCACCTCCAGAGCCAGAGCGGATTCAGCTGGTGTCTGCTCCTGAGGAGGTGAGGGCCCTTCAGGCTCAGGCCCCCAGCCCCGGCTCACCTGTGCAGGCTGGGCTCCCGCAGGTTCAGCATCCGAGTACGAATCCCAGGCCATCACAGAAGGGTTATCCCATTCTCCCCTTGCTTGGAGGTTTTTAAGCAGAGTGTGGATGGCCACCTGTCATGGATGCTTTAGCTGAGATTCCTGCATTGCAGGGGGCTGGACTACATGACCCCTGGGTTCCCTTCCAACACTATGGCTCTATGATTCTACAATTCTAGGTAAGGAAGTGGTGATGTGGGGCTAAAACGGGGCTATTTTAAGGCTTCATGAGAGGAGGCATATCACATGGGCCATTTACTATGGAACTCCCTGTCACAGGAGACAGAGATGGCCACCAACTTAGATGCCTTTAAAAGAGGATTAGGCAAATTCATGGAGGAGGAGGAGGCTAGGAGTGGCTACCAGCCAGGAGGCTGCGGTGCTTCTGAATATTCGTTGCTGGAAACCACAGGAGAAGAGAGTTGCTGTTGTGCTGGGATCCTGCTTGCTGGTTTTCCCTTGAGGCATCTGGCTGGCCACTGTGGGAACACAAGACCGGACTAGACTGGCCAATGGGCTGATTCAGGAGACTCAGTGTTATGTACTGAGTTGAATAGGATCCAAAAGGCAGCAGTCTGATTGGTCCTAGAACAATAGGATCCATAATAATAATAATAATAATAATAATAATAATAATAATAATAATAATAATAATTTATTTGTACCCCGCCCATCTGGCTGGGTTTCCCCAGCCACTCTGGGCGGCTTCCATAGAAACCCAAAATACACTAAAATATCACACATTAAGATGTCTTCTGAATGTCAGGTAGTTGTTTATAACTTTGACATCTGATGGGAGGGGTGTTCCACAGGGAGGGCGCCACTACCGAGAAGGCCCTCTGCCTGGTTCAGAATGCAGCAGCCTGATTGGTCTGCAGGAGCCACCCAATCCAGCTCCAGGTGGAAGGGAATCCACAACCTGATTGGCCTACAGGAGAATCCCAGAATTAGCCAATCACGTGGGGCCCATTGTGTAAATAATGGATATAAAGCAGACATTCTTGGGGGAACTTCCATTCCTCTTCACCACTATGAGCTGCATAAAGAGCATGAAATCCACTCTCGACTCGGAGTCTATTTCACTCTTCTTATGTCCTTGGAGCTCCTGAATCCCAACTGCTGGGAACAGAAGTTGGCAAGAGATTCTCTTGCACTCGGATCCTGCTTGGGGACTCCTCATTGGGGCATCTCTGAGGCCAGGATGTGGAATGAGAATGGGCCAGGGGCAGCATTTTCTGGTTCTTCTGTTCCTACTTGCTATTCCCAGCATCTGCACCTCCAATGGTGGGTGTTTAAGGAGCGGCATCTATGCACATTTAACTGCACATTCCTGGAAGCCTCGCCAGGTGGTGGGTTCGAGCCCCACGGTGGGCAAAATATTCCCGCACTGCAGGGAGTTAGGCTAGATGACCCTCGTGGTTCCTTCCAGCTCTACAAACCTCTGAATTCATGATTCTAGAACTGGGAAAGATGATAAGGGCAGGATTTTGGAGGGTGGGACCTCCAGGGAGGCTCTTGCAGGCTCAGAGCCAAGAACACAGCTCTCTTTAAAGAAATTTAAAGACTATTTACAGAAATATTGTAAAATTAATGAATGCTAGAAGGATGTTGGATAGAAACTAAGGGGTTTCCAGCTGTAATGCTTTAGGAGACACGCAAAAAAGGTTTACAAATGGGTAAAAGCCTAATGGTAAGGATTTGCTGAACTAACAAACTGAAGTGGAATACAAAGAAGGGAGGTATGAGGAGGTCTGGGGAAATAAGTGTATGGAATATATGTTATGGAAAATTATTTGTTTTTTAATTGTTTTTATGTTGTATTTTGTTTCTTTTTATTTTTCATTTTCATTGTTATATTTTTAAAAACTTTAATAAATATCTTTTTTTTAAAAAAAGAACGCAGCTCTCTGGAGTTGGCCTTGGGGCCCCTTCTGCAGCCCCCCTTGCTTATTGCTGGGGGGCCCTGCTCCGTGGCGGCCTGCTCCCTTTCCTCCTGTCCCAAGGTAGAGACTGCAAGGCCGGAACAGAGCTGCGCATTTGCGCTACACCGATCTAATCTCGCCATATAAATGGCCTGTCAAGCGAAGGACATGATCGGCTATTTAAATATTGACAAGACTCTTCCTGCCCGACTCCTGTTCGCAGCCGGACGAGGGCTGAGCTTAAGCAAATCGCTCTGTCACGCCGTCTCGCCAATTGCATATCATCTCCTCCCTTCATAATTCCTCCGATGTCTCCTCTCGCTCCTCCGACTGGAACTGCAGCCGGGGTCATCCATCAAGCTGCCGTCAGGAGCTGAAGGCTTCGCTGGGAAGGAGGCTGGTGAGCATCTCTGGTCTGGCTGCAGGAGTGGCAGAAGAGGAGGAGGAGCTGTCAATGTCTTCAGGGGTCAGGAAAGCACACTTTTTCTGCTCTTTGAAGTGAGCACTAATGAAGCAAAAGAAGTGGGGAGCAGATCCACCTGCAGAGCTTTTGCAGCCCCTCCCAGAGCGCTCCCCTCTCTCACAATGGTAGCAGACACCCAATTTCTTATTTTAATGAAATTTGCAGGATTGGAACAAACCTCAGAGAGATTTACAGAAAGAATAAAACAGCATTATTAGTAAAATGGATTTTAAAATGCAAGAGAAAGGAAAAGCAGCAATAAATTAAAAGAAAAGAAAACACACACACACGTCTTTGTAGGCTTGTCTAAACAAAAGGGTTTTTAGCAGGCACTAAATAGAGTACAGTAAAGGTAGCTGTGTGGTGTCCATAGTTGAATGTTGGAAGATTCAGGACGGGTAAAAGAAAGCGCCTTTTCATGCAGCAGGTAGTTAAACTGTGGAACTCACTGCCACTGGAAACAATGATGACCACAAACGCAGATGGCTTTAAATGAGGATTTGGCAAATTCATGTATTTAGACAGCACTACTCCATATTCATTGACTAGGCAATATTCTATCTCTCATGAAGGGGGTGTACCAGCCTGAGCATCTCTGTGGCTTCTGATAGATTCTGCACCAACAGAATATTTTCAAAAGGCTCGAGGAAAGGTCATCATAAAAATCTGTGCAAACAATACTTACATAATAAGAACATTTGGCATGAGAGCAAAGAACACAGCCGAACACCCAATATAATGATTGTCATGAGCAAACACCAACCAACCAACCAACCAACCAACCAACCAACCAACCAACCAACATTTCAAAAGTTTTCCAAAGATTATTAAAGGAGCTTTGCCTTTCCAGAAACCATCTCAATCAAGAAGGAGGTTTCCCAGCTGTCTCACTGGAGAAGAGAAAGAAACAGGTTGTGATGATGATGATGTTTCCTAGCCCCAAAGCAAGGAAGGTTCTGGAGGAACGAAACTAAGTTATGCAGCCTTTAACAGAGAACAATCAATTTTACCAAAATACCCAGCTATGATCCGCGAATATTTATTTCCTCACACTTCTCCAGCAACGATAGATTTCCTTTGTTTGGAAATAAAAAATACTTGAATTTGACCCCATTTGTGAGCCTAAACATGTAATGCTGTCATAGAATCAACCCCCTGCCAAGCAGGAAACACCATCAGAGCACTCCTGACATATGGTTGTCAAGCCTCTGCTTAAAGACCTCCAAAGTAGGAGACTCCACCACACTCCTTGGCAGCAAATTCCAATGTCGAACAGCTCTTACTGTCAGGAAGTTCTTCCTAATGTTTAGGTGGAGCAGCAGAAAACCACCTTTCTCCCTCCTCTATGTGACATCCTTTTATATATTTGAACATGGCTATCATATCACCCCTTAACCTCCTCTTCTCCAGGCTAAACATGCCCAGCTCCCTTAGCCGTTCCTCATAAGGCATCGTTTCCAGGCCTTTGACCATTTTGGTTGCCCTCCTCTGGACACGTTCCAGTTTGTCAGTGTCCTTCTTGAATTGTGGTGCCCAGAACTGGACACAGTACTCCAGGTGAGGTCTGACCAGAGCAGAATACAGTGGCACTATTACTTCCCTTGATCTAGATGCTATACTCCTATTGATGCAGCCCAGAATTGCATTGGCTTTTTTAGCTGCTGCGTCACACTGTTGGCTCCTGTCAAGTTTGTGGTCAACCAAGACTCCTAGATCCTTTTCACATGTACTGCTCTCAAGCCAGGTGTCCCCCATCTTGTATTTGTGCCTCTCATTTTTTTTGCCCAAGTGCAATACTTTACATTTCTCCCTGTTAAAGTTCATCTTATTTGTTTTGGCCCAGTTCTCTAAACTAGCCAAGTATTCTTGTACTATCTCCTTAGTTATTCTGGGCTGTGTTTCCTCTGCTGAATCATTTGCTCCAAATTCTTCAGGTCGGGCATTGTTTTCTTTATCGGAGAAGACTGAGGCAAAGAAGGCATTGAGGAGTTCAGCCCTTTCTGTGTCCCCTGTTTGCATTTCACCATCTTCTCCTCTGAGTGACCCCACTGTTTCTTTGTTCTTCCTTTTGCTACGAACATACCCATAAAAGCCTTTTTTGTTGCTTTTAACCTCTCTAGCAAGCCTGAGTTCATTCTGTGCTTTAGCTTTTCTGACTTTGTGTCTACACGTGCTGGCTATTTGTTTGAATTCCTCTTTGGTGGTTTCCCCCCTTTTCCATTTTTTGTACACATCCTTTTTTAATCTTAACTCAGTTAAAAGTTCTTTAGATAGCCACCCTGGCTTCTTTAAGCGCCTTCCATGTTTCCGTCTCATTGTTGTGCTTTTACTATCTCCCTCTTAACAAACTCCCAGCCATCATGAACTCCCTTTCCTTTTAGTATTACTGTCCATGGGATCTCACCCAGCACTTCCCTAAGTTTTATGAAGTCGGCTTTCTTAAAGTCAAGAAATTGAGTCCTAGTATGCTTGGCTGCTCCTTTCCGCTGTATAGTAAACTTCAGAAGAGCATGATCACTCGCGCCTAATGATCCTTCCACTTCTACCCCACTAACCAGGTCATCAACATTGGTTAGGACCAGATCTAAAATGGCTGTTCCTCTTGTTGCTTCTCCCACTTTCTGGACAATGACGTTGTCTGCAAGGCCAGTGAGGAATCTGTTTGACCTTATGCTCTTGGCTGAGTTTGACATCCAACAAATATCCGGGTAATTAAAGTCCCCCATTACTACTATCTCCCTTCCTTTTGCATGCTTGGCCATCTGTTCCAGGAAGGCATCATCTATGTCCTCCGTTTGGCTTGAGGATCTATAGTAAACTCCCACAATGAGGTCTCTGTTATTCTTCTCTCCCTTAATTTTGACCCAAATGCTCTCACTGTCAATCTTATGCACTTTCAAAAACAAGAAGAGAGCCCTGCAGCTGGATCCGGCCAATGGTAGGTCCTCTGCGTGGGGAAGATGGAGAAATGCTTTTGGGTGAGAGAGAAAAGGCAGAACTGCTCAGCATCTACTTTGCCTCTTTCTTCACCCAAAAAGGAAAGCGATGCCCAACCTGGTGATAGCAGAATAAATGATGTAGGGAGGGAGCTGCAGCCCAGATAGGAAAAGAGGTAGTAAGGGAACACCTTTAAATGATACTTTGAATAAATTCAGATCTCCAGTGCCTGATGAGCTGCAACCAAGGGTACTAAAGGATGTAATTTCAGAGTCTTCGTCTATGGTCTTTGAGAATTCTTGGAGAACAGGGGAGGTCCCTACAGACTGGAGATGGGCACATGCTGTCCCCATCTTCAAAAGGGGGGGAAGGAAGACCCAGGTAACTAGCGACCGGTGAGGCTGACACTGACACCAGGGAAGGTCCTAGAACAGATAATTCAACAGTCAGTCTGTGAGCATTTAGGAAAGGATGCTGTGATTACTAAGACCCAGCAGGGGTTTCTCAAAAATAAGTCATGCCAGGCCAATCTGATTTCCTTTTTTGAAGGAATTACAAAAGTTGGTGGATCAGGGAAATACTGTGGACATATGTATCTTGATTTCATTAAGGCTTTGGACAAAGTCCCCCATTATATTCTTGCGAGGAAGCTGGTAAAATGTGGGTTGAACGAGGTGACTGTTAGGTGGATTTGTAGCTGGTTGACTGACCGAACCCAGTGCACCACATTAAGAACACATTTTATGGAGCATCAATAATAAATACATAATAGAAAGCATCATAACAGAGAGCGTAATGATGAAATAATCCTAATTCCTGCATTGCAAGGTATCCTCAGGGTACCTTCCAGCTCTGTGGTTCTGTGAATGATGGCAGAGCTGAAATTCAGGCTGGAGAGTTTGCCCCATCCCCATCCACTAGTGGAGCAGCCAGCCACTGCCCTGAGTCTTCACCTGTTTCCCAGCCACTTCCCTCCTGGACTTTGCCGCCTGAGTGTG
The DNA here is from genome assembly GCF_964188305.1 of Podarcis bocagei. Taxonomy (NCBI): domain Eukaryota; kingdom Metazoa; phylum Chordata; class Lepidosauria; order Squamata; family Lacertidae; genus Podarcis; species Podarcis bocagei. The sequence goes on along the minus strand of NC_138125.1, from coordinate 1,258,015 downwards.
GATTTCTGAGAAAACTGCCACGTCAGCTCTGCACACCGTTCAGTCTTTCCCCCGTGTGCCACTGGCAGGTGTTCCCACCATTGGCCAAGGAATGGATTTGCCAGGTGACGCAGGGATCCATCAAGAATGGGGCCATCCATCAAGCGCTGAGCTCTGTTTTATTACAGTGTCACTGAAGGCCAGCCGTGGAGCCCCAAGCCTGGGATTTATGACTTGGGGAAGAGAAATGCTGAGCTTTTCTTCTCCTTTCTTCCCTGCGCACAGATCTTGGGGGTTATGACCTGGGCGGGTTTTGTTCCTCCAAGAGTAACTGAAGTTATGGAAATAGTAATGATAATGATAATGACAATGCCGATGATGATAATATTGTGAGAATGTTTAGGGATCCAGTGGATGATATCTTGTCTAAGATATCCTATCCCAACTTGTCTTTACAAGTTCAACAAAATCAGCAGAGTTAACATCCCCTTTTATTTAAACACACGCACAGCAGATAGCTTGCTCAGACTCGTTAGCGTCTCTGTAAATATTTCCTGGTATTTCCCCCGTTTAATCCCTCCTAAAATAAGATGCTACACAGTCTTCTGTAAAGTATAAAACGTTTACTCACAAGTAATCATCTGTTCACACAAAGGTTCCCAGAAGGCAGACTTAAAAGGTTAGTTACAGATAGGTAGCCGTGTTGGTCTGCCATAGTAAAAATAATATAAATAAATAAATAAATTTTAAAAAGGAAGGATTTTTTTTTTATTTTAAAAGGTTAGAACATAGTTTAAATGTGGTAACTATCTCCTCATGGGAGAAAGCCCCCCTTTTCTTCTCTTGGCCTGGAGCCAAGGGGGCATCATAGTAGTGCTGTTGTTAAGATGGCATCGAGAGAGACAAGATGGTCGCCAGCCTGTGGTTCAGGTTCTTTCTACTTCAGGAGAGGCATCTCAAGTTACACATAGGAAGTTTCATCTCAGTCCTGGAAAGCAGGAAGTTCTGGCTGGAGGACTGAGACAACCTTCATGTCTACTCTAGCCATGTTGGGTTTGACTGCACCTGATTCTTACATCCCACAAATATGCAATTTATTGCCCAACCTTCACCCCAGGGTCCCAGGACAGGTTACAGTGTTAAAACACAATATCAAAACAATTCAAAACACTGTACAATCACAAAATCCAGGTGGGCTCAAGTGTCAAAAGCTAGGGACAAGAAGTGTGTCTCCAGCATTGCAGGGGTTTGGGCTGGCTGAACCCTTGGTGGCCCTTCAAACTCTACAATTCTACAATTCTATGACATACTGGAAGCTGTACAGCAAAGGGGCCTGGCACGCCTCTGTGGAGAGGGAACTTCACAGCTCAGGGGTCACCACAGAGACCTCAGGACCCCAAAGGGTCTGTAGAGAAGGAGGCAGTCTTTCAAGCATTCAGGGCCTGAGCCATTTAGGGCTTTCAACAGCAGCCTGAGCACCTTGAATTGGGCCCAGAAATAAACAGCAGCCAGTGCCGCTGTTTTAATACAGGCATTATGGGAGATCTGAATACAACCCCAGCCAGGAATTTTGCCGCTGTGTTTTTGGACCATCTGAAGTTTCCCAGGACTGTCTGCACCCCTTTTACTCACAACCTGGCAAGGAGGCCCTTCCAGAGAGCCCTTTTTCCTCCTCATCTCCAGCAGAAGAAAGAGCTGGGTGTCTCAGCTCAGAGCAAGGAGCTGTGATTGACATCCCTCTGCTCTCCAAGGGCCCAGAGAGCGCCAGCGAGAGGAGATCCCAGAATTGCTCCTGTCATCAGGCTCCAAAGTGTGTTGTTTGGGCAGATGTAAGAAGTGGCACTTCTCCTCTGCAGGACTGCATTAGGAAGCTGTCTCTTCCAAGTTCAAAGCCCTCATGGACTCCAGGCTTCCAGCTGGAGGGAAGGAGGGAAGGAGGGACCCACAAATATGAAGGGCATCAGAAGATTTGAATTTTGTCACTAGCTATTTGCCAGTCATTTGAAAGCGATTTAGCCTGTCACTGTGAACAAACTTTTTCCAGGCGAGGGAAATCTGCATCTGATGTCCTTCTCATGAGTTCATGAGGACCTCTCCTCCACCTCCCAAGGAAGGCTGATGAAAGAAGAAGGAGGCAAATGGGAAGAGGACCTCCAGGGATGGGAGCTCTGGGTTTTGTTTATGTAGGAAGAGACTGCAGCCAAATGCGTTCCAGGATGAAAGTCTCTTGCAGGGGAAACACTCAATTTATTCACGGTCCTGTCAGTGAAGGAGAAGGAGAGTCAGCAAAAAGTAGCGTTATAAGGTGACAGAAAGGAATAAATTGAGTTGCACTTGCAACTCTTCGAAAATCTGCAACATCTTTTTACAAGACACTGTTTCAGCTCTGAGGCTCCATAAAGCATCACCTGCCTTCATTGGGCTCCATTTTTCTTCCCTGCCAAAAATAAAATAACAGCATGGGTCCCAAATGGTGCTGGCTGGGGCTAATGAGAACTGGCCTTCAAAATTTCTGGAGACCACCAGGTTAGGCAAGAGTGGTTAGAATAATAGAATTGTAGAATTGGAAGGGACCCCAACGGCCATCTAGTTCAACCCCCTGAAATGCAGGAATCTCAACTAGATAATCCATGACAGATGGCCATCCAGGAATAATAATAATAATAATAATAATAATAATAATAATAATAATAATTTATTTCTACCCTGCCCATCTGGCTGGCTTTCCCCAGCCACTCTGGGTGGCTTTCAACAGAACACTAAAAACAGAATAAAACTTCAAACATTAAAAACTTCCCTAAACAGGGCTGCCTTCAGGTGTCTTCTAAAAGTCAGGTAGTTGTTTATTTCCTTGACATCTGGTGGGAGGGCGTTCCACAGGGCGGGCGCCACTACCGAGAAGGCCCTCTGCCTGGTTCCCTGCAACCTCACTTCTTGCAGGGAGGGAACCTCCAGAAGGCCCTCGGAGCTGGACCTCAGCGTCTGGACTAAACGATGGGGGTGAAGACGCTCCTACAGGTCTACTGGGCCAAGGCTGTTTAGGGAGAAGGAAGGAGAAGCCACCTCCTTCTGAGGTTGTCTGCGCCACCAAATGTACGCATTTTAGTGTTTTTATATTGTAAACTGCCCTCTGATCTTTGGGTGAAGGGTGGTATAGAAAATTAATAATAATTTTAAAAAACCAACACAGTCTGTGTTTAGAGGGGAGCCATTAAATGTCTGGTGGGGTCTCTTGGTCTTTGGCAGGCCATCTCTCCCTGGGATGAGTCTGGGCAGAGACAGAGAGGCCTCTTGCTGCCACACAGCCAACAAGGTATGAGATTCTCCTCTGCCCCTTTGGCCCCTTCCATTGCTGAACAAGATTGAAGAGCTGCCAGGTGGCTCTGAGCAGAAGACTGCTCTTACGCTGACCTGCCTCCCTCTGCACTGGAAGATATGCTCTCTCCAGAGTTTCACTCAGTTTCTAGGTCAGTTTTGTTTTATGGAGGTTTCCGAAACAAAGTTATTGCCAATTAAAGGCGGCTCCTCGAAAGCTTACCAGGCAAGATCAAAGCAAGTGATGTTGCCGGGTGGCCTGAGATATCGGCTAATTTTGTACCTGAAGTGCAAAAGATGAGCTGCTCAATGGAAATCGAGTTTCTTGTCAGATTCTTCTCAGACTCCCTGGTCCTGAATGGGGCAACTGTGCCCCTGAAGGACCAGGTGTGCAGCCTGGGAGGCATTTTGGACTCACAGCTGTCCATGGAGGCGCAGGTCAATTCTGTGTCCAGGGCAGCTGTTTACCAGCTCCATCTGGTACGCAGGCTGAGACCATCCCTGCCCGCAAACTGTCTGGCCAGAGTAGATAGGTAGCCGTGTTGGTCTGCCATAGTCAAAATAAAAAAATTCCTTCCAGTAGCACCTTAAAGACCAACTAAGTTAGTTCTTGGTATGAGCTTTCGTGTGCATGCACACTTCTTAGTTCTAAGTTAGTTCTTCTTAGAACTAACTTAGTTGGTCTTTAAGGTGCTACTGGAAGGAATTTTTTTATTTTGTCTGGCCAGAGTAGTGCATGCTCTAGTTATCTCTTGCTTGGACTACTGCCATGGGCTCTACGTGGGGCTACCTTGGAAGGTGATTCAGAAACTGCAATTAACCCAGAATGTGGCAGCCAGACTGGTGACTGGGAGCGGCTGCCGAGACCATATAACACTGGACCTGAGAGATCTGCACTGGCTCCCAGTACATTTCCAAGCACAATTCAAAGTGTTGGTGCTGACCTTGAAAGCCCTAAATGGCCTCAGCCCAGTATACCTGAAGGAGCGTCTCCACCCCCATCGTTCTGCCCGGACACTGAGGTCCAGCACCGAGGGCCTTCTGGCGGTTCCTTCACTGCGAGAAGCCAAGTTACAGGGAACCAGGCAGAGGGCCTTCTCAGTAGTGGTGTCCGCCCTGTGGAACACCCTCCCTTCAGATGTGAAAGAAATAAGCAGCTATCCTATCTTTAAAAGATATCTTAAGGCAGCCCTGTTCAAGGAAGTTTTTAATATTTAATGCTGTATTGTTTTTAACACTTGATTGGGAGCCGCCCAGAGTGGCTGGGGAAACTCAGCCAGATGGGCTGCGTATAAATAATAAATTGTTGTTGTTGTTGTTGTTGTTGTTGTTGTTGTTGTTGTTGTTGTTGTTGTTGTTATCCCATTGCAGAAAAACAAATGTCCAAGCTGTTATTCGTAAGGGAGCTCAGAATCATCATCATCATCATCATCATCATCATCATCATCATCATCATTTATTACCTCCTATTCTTCCTTAGATCTGAGGGCTTCAACAATTGAAAATACAAGAGTTTGGATTTGATATCCCGCCTTTCACTCCCTTTAAGGAGTCTCAAAGCGGCTGACATTCTCCTTTCCCTTCCTCCCCCACAACAAACACTCTGTGAGGTGAGTGGGGCTGAGAGACTTCAGAGAAGTGTGACTGGCCCAAGGTCACCCAGCAGCTGCATGTCGAGGAGCGGAGATGCGAACCCGGTTCCCCAGATTATGAATCTACCACTACACCACACTGGCTCTTTAAATACAACATTAAAAGAATTTCAAAAACCATACCATTACCAAAAAATGCAACCATTTTATATTATTTTATAAACTTCTGCCATTCTGCTTCTTTCTTACCTTTTCTCTAAAAAGCCCCAGATGCTGCGACCTTTCTTCATAGGGCAGTCACTCAATCATCCCCTGGGTCATTTGGGTGGCTCTTTTCCGAGACGTCTCCAACTCTACAATATCCATTTTAAAGTGAGGTGACCAGAACAGTTGTTGCTACATTTAGAGTGTGGATATGAAAAGCTACCAAATGAGACTTTGTGAGTGGACCTTGCAGTTTGAAGGATGCATCTCTCATGAAGAAGAGCTGTGAAAGGGGCATGGAAGAGATTTGAAGGCCTCGGATATGAGGGCACCAGGTTAATGTGCCAGACTAATCTCTTTCCGCAGGGCCTGTAAGACAGAGTTGTTCCGCCTGGCCTTTGGATTGGAGCCAATTTGATTCCCTCCGCCCCCTTTTTCTTTTTTCTTTTCCTTCTCCTGCAATGAGGCTCCATTTTAATATTTTAATGTTCCATTATTTTAATGTTGTATTTTATTTTTGTTTTTAAGTTGTAATCACTCATCTTGTTTTTATTATTGCTTGTAAGCCGCTCTGAGCCCGGCCTTGGCTGGGGAGGGCGGGGTATAAATAAAAAATTATTATTATTATTATTATAAAGGGAAACAGAAAGGACTGACAACCCTGGGACCGGGGGGGGGAGGGGATGCTGGAAGAAGATTGGATTGCTTTTATTCTATTGTATTTTCTTTTTTGTATTATTATTATTAGAAATGTCTGATGAATGTTGGGAAAATGCTGAAATGAAAGTATTTGGCTCTTGTTAAAATGTTTAAAGAATATGGTAAAAAGGTAATAGTTATGAGAAGTTGGTAAAAAAGACTTAAGTTTTAAGCTCTAAGATTATTTTCATAAGATAAAACGAGAATAGAATAAGGTAATGTAATGATTAAATACTATGAATCGTGGATTTAAGTTTTAAGCATCAAGGATTTTTATAAGATAGGATGATAATAGAGTAAGGTAAAGTAATGACAGAATATTATGAACTTTGAAAAGGATTTGCTGTGACAATTACTAATCAAGATACAAGAGATGGGAGGAGGAGGAGGTCATGGAAAGAAGGTAATGGAATTTGGAGAATTTGAAAAGGATGGTTTTATTTTTTCTTTCTTATGTTTTTCTTTTTTTTCTTTTTTGCAATGTTGTCTTTTTTGTGTATTTTTTTTAAAAAAAATTCTTCTGTCTCAATAAATTTAATTTAAAAAATAAAATAAAAAAGAAGGATGCATCTCTCCAACCACTAGGCAATGTGACACAATGGACTCACTTGCATGTAACACTGAGCCAAACTCTGGCTTTGTGCAAAAGAGCAAGATTGCTGGGACAGTTGGAAACTCACCGCCAATTTACTCCTCTCCTGGTCCTGCTGAGGTCGTGGTTCATCTCCCCAAACAAATCATGAATGGATAGCCAAGAGAAAATCTTGGTTACACCTTGTGGTTTATTTGGAGCAAGACAAACCATAAGCCCGGTTTGTAAATAACACAAATTTAAACTGTTCCTTCCCTACCAGTTAAGCAACGCCCAGTTTCTCACTGTGCACAGACACTTTCTCATTCACACTAAGTCATTGAATCATAGAATCATAGAGTTGGGATAGACCACAAGGGCCATCGAGTCCAACCCCCTGCCAAGCAGGAAACACCATCAGAGCACTCCTGATATATGGTTGTCAAGCCTCTGCTTAAAGACCTCCAAAGAAGGAGACTCCACCACACTCCTTGGCAGCAAATTCCACTGTCGAACTGTCGAATTGGTTTGTCATAAAATCATAGAATTGCAGAGTTGGAAGGGGCTGCTAGGATTATCTAGTCCAACCCTCAGCAATGCAGGAATCTTTTGCTCAACATGGGGCCTGAATCCATGGCCCTGATATTAAGAGTCTCCTGCTCTGCCAACAGAACTGTAGAGTCAGAAGGGGTCTCAAGGCCGCCTGCAATGCAGGAATCACAGCTAAAACATCCAAGACAGATGGCCATCTAACCTCTGCTTAAAAACCTCCAAGGAAGGAGAGTCCACCGCCTCTTGTGGGAGTCTGTTCCACTGTTCAACAGCTCTCAGCATCATAAAATTATAAAGTCCTTTCTACTGCCCTAATACGGTGTTGCCCAACTGTAGATTATGGAGACATTACTCATGCTTGATTAAAACAACAATCTTTTTTCTAACCTACTAAAAAGGTCTTTGCAATGCAGTTCCCCAAAACTAATTTATATTGATGTGGCAGACCTGAAAAGGTCAATCTTTCCTCCCCCAAAAAACTAAACCAAAACAAACCTAAATGCTTCCTGCCTTCAAGACATTTCCACAAGTGGTAGATTGAAAACAAACGGGCTTGCATTGGGGGGTGCGACTCAAGCAGTGGTGAGCAGAGCTGCCCATCAGTGCAGACAAGTTGGGAAGAGGTGGACTCAACTGCAAGCCCACTAGGCTATGTAGCCATTTGTGAAGAGGCTGTAGCTCAGAGGGCAGAGAATCTGCTCTGTGTACAGAAGGTGGCAGGTCAATCCCCTGGGAAAAGGCACCCTGGCTGAAATCCCAGAGAGCTGCTGCCTGCCCGTGTAGACAACATTGGGAATGATGGACATAATAATAATAATAATAATAATAATAATAATAATAATAATAATAATAATAATAATTTATTTATACCCTGCCCATCTGTCTGGGTTTCCCCAGCCACTCTGGGCAGCTTCTAGAAAAAATATTAAAATACTGTAATACATCAAACATTAAAAGCCTCCCTAAACAGGGCTGCTTTCAGATGTCTTCTAAAAGTCTGTTAGTTGTTGTTCTCTTTGATATCTGGTGGGAGGGCGTTCTGCAGGGCGGGCGCCACCACCGAGAAGGTCCTCTGCCTGGTTCCCTGTAACTTGGCTTCTCACAGTGAGGGAACTGCCAGAAGGCCCTTGGAGCTGGACCTCAGTGTCCGGGGTGAATGATGGGGGTGGAGACGCTCCTTCAGGTATACTGGACCGAGGCCGTTTAGGGCTTTAAAGGTCAGCACCAACACTTTGAATTGTGCTGGGAAACGTACTGGGAGCCAATGTAGGTCTTTCAAGACCGGTGTTATATGGTCCCAGTCACCAGTCTAGCTGCCGCATTCTGGATTAGTTGTAGTTTTGGGGTCACCTTCAAAGGTAGCCCCACGTAGAGCACACTGCAGTAGTCCAAGCGGGAGATACCGGTAACTAGAGCATGCACCACTCTGTGTCTCCAGCTTCCAGCCTCCTTCCGGCTCATGAATTGTGCTCAGGAATGTACTGGGAGCCAATGTAGGTCAGGACTGGTGTTATATGGTCTTGGCGGCCGCTCCCAGTCACTGGGCATCAGGCAGCTTTCTGTGTCCTCTCTGTGCGGGGTCCAGACCTGGGACATGTTGGAAAATGCCCGGGGGTTGCCTCTGCAGCCCCCAAACTCCGAGCGTCCTCTGATATGTGTAGCTCTGGAAAAGGCATTTCCCTTCTTCTCCAGTGAGCTTCAGCAACATATATCAAATGACATATGCATACTAATCTTCTAGCATAACACAGAAAAAAGTGTGTGACATGGTAGAGCTAATGTGCGTATTTATTTACACACTATGTACAGGCATAGTGTGTTATGGTGTCCTTTCTTCCCAGCTGCAAGAGAAGTACAAGGACAAGTAAAAGTACAGTACAAATACAGTGGTGCCTCGCAAGACGAAATTAATCCGTTCTGCGAGTCTCTTCGTCTTGCGGTTTTTTCGTCTTGCGAAGCACGGCTATTAGCGGCTTTAAGAAAAAGGAAACAAACTCGCAAGAACTCGCAAGACGTTTCGTCTTGCGAAGCAAGCCCATAGGGAAATTCGTCTTGCGGAACGACTCAAAAAACGGAAAACTCTTTCATCTTGCACGTTTTTCGTCTTGCGAGGCATTCGTCTTGTGAGGTACCACTGTAGTACATACAGCAGAAGAGATAAGACTGTCTTCCGTTCCCACACTCTTCCCAGACAAGCATGTGATTTACACCAATCTCATTTGCAGCATCGGAGGAGTGAAATACTAACAGGACAAGCCCTGCCAAAGCAACCCCTACCAGTTCCAAAAGCGGAAGGGGTAATATTGGTGGGTCCACGGAAGGGGCACTCCTCTTCCACTGTCTCCCCAGACAGACAGGTGCCAACAGCAACACAGAAGCTCACAGTGCCCTATTGCGGGGGTGGGCATCTTCAGGCTCGGGGGCCAAATGAAGCCCTCCAGTTAGAGCTGGGCAAGATATTGATATATAGTCCCAAACCAGTTTGAAGTCCGTATCATGATACTGGTTTCATACCTTTTGAACTGGCAATATATTGTGAATCATGGTGTGTGTGTGTGCGCAGAGGAGGAGCAGGAAAAACCGTGGAGCCAGACCAGGTCCCTGGGATGACCTCATCTGTTCACAAACTGTCCTGTTTGCGAAGGAGTGGGGTGTCAATGGCTACAGGCAGTGCCATTGCTATGGGGGGCAAAGGGGGCTAGCTGGGTTTTTTGCCCCAGGTGAAACCTCCAGAGGGGCACCATTGAGGCTCCCAGCCTGTGTGTGTGTGAATGCAAATGCATGGGTTTTAGTTTTATTTTTTTGCCAAGCTGGATCTCTGACCTGGGTGAAATGAAGCCAAGTTTTAGATGATGGGATATGCTGAGATGGCTAGGCTAACTGTGACTATTAGAGAATAAAATATGGGGGGGGGGGAATCTTGAAGAAACGTCAGCAGGATTTGCAGTATAGCAACAGAGGAGAATCTGTACTTTAATCATTTAGAATTAGCGTATATGGTAGATAAAATACATGCTGTTTGACAGTGGAATTTGCTGCCAAGGAGTGTGGTGGAGTCTCCTCTTTTGGAGGTCTTTAAGCAGAGGCTTGACAACCATATGTCAGGAGTGCTCTGATGGGGTTTCCTGCTTGGCAGGGGGTTGGACTCGATGGCCCTTGTGGTCTCTTCCAACTCTATGATTCTATGATTCTATGATTCTATGCAACATAGCAGCTTTGTCAGGGAATAAAAGAATGCCACGGAAGGGTGGATGGGAAGTCATCGGCTATGAGAGATTAGTTCTGATTGCATTTAAAACTAATTTGAAAAATTTGAAAAATTAATAAAAAATATTGCAGAAAACAAATGGGCAAATCTAGTTTCTCCCCTTGTTTCTGGCCATGTTGGCCTTGCTCTGCTGCCACAGTTGGGGAAATCCCAGGAGCAGAGAGCTGCTCTTGCGTTTGGATCCTGCTGGTGGGTTTCTTCCAGACACCTGATCAGCCACAATAAGAACAGGATGCTGGACTAGATGGACTGATCCAGCGGGGATCTTCTGATGTTCTTCTGGGTCCCAGGTGTTTTGTCCCTGCCCTCTTCTGAGCCACCTCTTCTTGAAGACCACCAGTTTGCATTCCTCCTGCTGCCCCCCCCCCCACCGACTACCTCAGAAAAGCTCCTGCCATCCTGAGACAACAATGTTGCTCCAAGACTCTTGTTGGCTTCTTGACCCTTGGCTTCTTCTTCTGGTGACACCACGAAGGACATTTTCCTCCACCGAAGGCCTTGGCCCAGCGCAGAGTTGATTAGCCCCCTGCTGGAGCACTCAATGTGGGACGGGTCATTGGGAACGGCAGGGAATCCTCTTCTCTTTGCTGACCCACCTCAAAATCCCTTGCCCTGCTGCCCCCTGGCTCTGACTCTGACAAAAGCAATTTCATGGTGGGACAAGCCGACCTGAATTGAAAATAAGAAGGACCTTGCCAGAGGGAGAGGAGCTTCACAGGACTTGGCAGAAAAGCTTCCTTCTTGGGAAGTTATCTGAGTGGGTCGGGAGAGGAGGATGGATTCATTCGAAGACACAGAAGAAAATAGATGCAGGTCTGGGTCCCTCGTCATTCTGCATTCTGGTAGCTGCAAACCAGAAGCTCCAGAACAGTAGAGCATCAGAAAAGTTTGCAGGTTCAGGCCAATCCTGTTCTCACAGTGGCCAAACATCTCGGGACAGGCCCAAGCAAGACCCGAGTGTCCTGGCTTTGCATGAAGTAGGAGCACAACCCCCAGGGGAGGATATGTGGGGCTCACCCCAGATCACCCCTGGATTTGATCCACACTTTTAACTGAAGGAATTTGTGGGTTTATTTGAAGCCCGTGGGCTTCAGGTATTTTGTGCTTGTCCTCCCCACTCTTTTCGTAAGAGCAGCCCAGTGGATCAGGACATTGGACGTGGACCACTTTGGATGCAGCAAGGAAAAGAGGTGACTCTGCACATGCTCAGAGATACAAGTTCTCATTAATGACAAGACCTCAGGGCTGAGGCCCAACATGAATAGTTCATGGAATCATGGGGCTGGAAGGGACCCCAAGGGACCTAATCCCCTGCACTGGTTAGATCTAGGCGGCCACTGTGGTGTGATCCGTAAACCTAGAAGGCTGCCCAAAACATGCAGGAAGATGCTGGCACCTAGTTCTCCTCTCCCACCCACACAGTAGAGTGGAGACACTTCATCCTTGAATAAAAGTATAATTAATCCTTTCTTGCTCTGATGAACATAAACCTCAGAGGCTGTGATGACAGGCACCCATTGGGAAAGATCTAATTGGTTACGGAGGAAGGCGCCAGGGGCTCCCAGAGCTTGTGGAGAGGTGTGACATCAGGTATTAAATCTGCGGAGCCGGGGTGAGGTGACCCTCCTTTGTTGTCACTACTGGATTCCTCTCCAGGGGTCTTTGCCTAATAAATAAGCCATCTGTCTTCCGTGGAACAGATTGCTTCCGCTGGCGCAATCATTAGATAAAGGAATGTTGCAGAACATCTATTGGGAGCTGCCTGGAGGAGAGGAGGGGACAGATTCATGGATGAGACCGTGCCTTGGCTCTGCCTCCACAGCAATGCTTCCGAATGCCAGTTGCGTGGCAAGTTCACGTCTCCCCCCAAAGAAATAAAGACACAGGACACAAGAATTCAGGTTAATGAGTCAAATTAGGCCACAACTTTATTGATTACAGGAATTGAGCAGTATTGGCCTTAGGCATTGGCTAAAAAAGCCAATGCAATTCTGGGCTGCATCAATAGGAGTATAGCATCTAGATCAAGGGAAGTAATAGTGCCACTGTATTCTGCTCTGGTCAGACCTCACCTGGAGTACTGTGTCCAGTTCTGGGCACCACAGTTCAAGAAGGACACTGACAAACTGGAACGTGTCCAGAGGAGGGCAACCAAAATGGTCAAAGGCCTGGAAACGATGCCTTATGAGGAACGGCTAAGGGAGCTGGGCATGTTTAGCCTGGAGAAGAGGAGGCTAAGGGGTGATATGATAGCCATGTTCAAATATATAAAAGGATGTCACATAGAGGAGGGAGAAAGGTTGTTTTCTGCTGCTCCAGACAAGCGGACACGGAGCAATGGATCCAAACTACAAGAAAGAAGATTCCACCTAAACATTAGGAAGAACTTCCTGACAGTAAGAGCTGTTTGACAGTGGAATTTGCTGCCAAGGAGTGTGGTGGAGTCTCCTGCTTTGGAGGTCTTTAAGCAGAGGCTTGACAACCATATGTCAGGAGTGCTCTGATGGTGTTTCCTGCTTGGCAGGGGGTTGGACTCGATGGCCCTTGTGGTCTCTTCCAACTCTATGATCAACTCCCGCCCAGAAACCAATGTCCCCACTGTGGAAGGACATGTGGATCCAAAACAGTCACTTACGGACTCGCTGTTAGAACCGTGTTTAGGGAAGACAATCTTACTCGGCTACGAGGGATCGCCAAAGAGAAAGAGAGAGATTTTTGCCCACTCCAAGCAGGACCTGAATGCAGACGCTCTCTCCTCTCCTGCGACTCCCGGCCACCGGCATTTAGAGGCATGTGGGCAGCAACAGCAAGCTCTGGGCATTGTTCAGAAAGGAAGCCGTGTGGCTGCGTGTGGCCAAGTCCAGAAGCTGAGGAGGCAGCTCTGCCTTTAAGATTTTGCTGCTTTCTCCTCCTCCCCCCTCGCACGGCTGCAGTGCTAGAACCCTCCTTTCTGCGCACCTTGCAAAGATACGGAATTGGCAGCCCTGTTTGCAAGATCGTGCCCTTAGGCTACAGAAATCCACCAGGTGGGTGTCGTCTGGGAAATGAGCAACATAAAATGTGTTACGACTTAATTCCAGGCAGAGGCTGCGCCTCTTCAGATTCAAAGGGCGTGCTGTCTGCTGCAGTTATGCAACGGTGATGGAGAAGCAAGCTTGGGGGTCCGCTGCCTTCCCACCAAATTTGGCACCGCACTACTAGGCACACATTAGGAAAAACTTTCGGAGGGAGAGAGGTGTTCAGCAGAGGAACAGACGCTCTGGGAAAGTGCTTCATCAGAGGTTATAGAGCAGGGGTCAGCAACCTTTATCAGCAGGGGGCCGGTCCACTGTCCCTCAGACCTTGTGGTGGTTTTGAAAAAAATAATGAACAAATTCCTATGCCCCACAAATAACCCAGAGATGCATTTTAAATAAAAGCACACATTCTACTCATGTAAAAACATGCTGATTCCCGGACTGTCCCTGGGCCAGACTGAGAAGGCGATTGGGTTGCATCCAGCCCCCGGGCCTCAGGTTGCCTACCCATATTTTAGAGCAAAACATGGGTGCCTACCTGTCAGGGATGCTTTAGCTGAGATTCCTGCATTTCAGGGGGTTGGACTTGAGGACCTTTGAAGGTCCCACTCCTACAATGTTATGATTCTATGAAAAAAGCCAAAAAGCTACATGAGCTTTCTGCTTCACCCTTTCCTCTCTGATCTTGTGGGTGGGGGGGAAGTAGAGGAATAAAACTGTCCACGAGGTCTCTGCAAGTAACAGCAAAGAACCCCCCCTCCACCCCCTCCTGCCCCCTCCCCTGCCCAATAACCTCAAGACGGATCTTGCTCCTAATGGGCTATTTGTGTGCCATCTTCATCCCTCTTGACAGTTTCCAGAAAGCAATATTTCGTCTGGGCTCATCTTCCCCTCCAGTATGCGTTAATGAAATAAACCATTTAAAGGCCTCTCCTTTAATTAGATAAAATTGTCCCTTCAAACTAATCTTGATTTTAATCTCTTTAAATAGGAGGGAGGGAAGTCGAGGGGCGAGGAGAAGGGGGGGTTCTGTGTGTGTTTAATTTGGATTGAGAAAGTTCCTAAGACGCCGCGGCCGTGAATCTTCTTTTCTCCCTGTAATAACTGTCAGCTCAGCTCCCTTTCATTCCTTCACCTTAATGAGTTATTGCATGAGGATGACCCCCCCACCTCCTCAGCAGCAACAGTTAATTAAGAAACCAGCTGCAGATCATATGCAAGAGGGATCTGGTTTAAGGTTGCAGCATCAGGACCTGAGAAGAGTCTGCTGGGTCAGGCCAAAGGGAGTCCAGCATCCTATAGAATCATAGAATCATAGAATCATAGAGTTCTATGACAGAAAGTCCCAAGGGAGTCCATTCCACTGTCAAACAGCTCTTCCCTCAGAAAGTTCTTCCTGGAATCTCCTTTCTTGTAACTTGAAGCCATGGGTTCGAGTCTTAACCTCCAGAGCAGGAGAAAACAAGCTTCCTCCATCTCCCATGTGGCAGCCCTTGAGATAGTTGAAGATGGCTCTCCTATCTCATCTCAGTCTTCTCTTTTCCAGGCTAAACAGACCCAAGTCCTTCAACTGTTCCTCATCAGGCTTGGTTTCCAGACCCTTGATTCTCTCAGTCTTCCTTCCGTACACACCTTCCAGCTTCTTCTTCCCCCTTTGCATGTGCGTATTGTGTTAATGATTAAGTACATGCATTTGGATTATGCACACACCCTCTGAAATAGTAATAATGATAACAATATATAATAATAATAAAAATCTCTAATAATCTGGACAGTTACTAATGAATCAGCCTCCAAGGCTGCCTACCCTTTGCTCCCAGACAGCAGAAGCCCTGCTCAGTTACTCCTGCAATAAACATGCTAATGGTCTTTTATCCCACACATTTCATTTAAATGGGCCTTCCTTTTACTTTCTCCCAAGCCAAAGCCATACCATCTGAGTCATGAATCCCTGCTGAGCCCTCCAGCAGGTAGAAATGGCTTTTAACAGGGCATGTTGAGCTGAAACAGGACAACCAATAACCAGTGATGCTGTTCGCCTTCTGGGGACTCCACTGTCCTGCATGTGGGATGTAAACACAGGAGCAGTCAATGACAACATTCCTAGAGTGTACATGTTAGAACATGGGGAGGGATGTCTGTCCAGCAAGCAGGTAAACTTCCTGGGGACGGACTTCCTCCGCATGTGACCAGAGGTGGGTGTGGCCTCACCTGTGCAGGTAATGACAAAAGCACAGGGCAGGCAGCCACTCTCTCTCTCTGCCATTTTCCTTCGATGAGGAAACATGTAAGGATGCCCTCTTGGCTCCCAGCCAAGAGAGGAGATAAGGTCTATCTTGCTACAAGATAGATTCTGAATGTATGTAACCTTTTTAAGCTGCCTGCCTTCTGGGATCATATTGTGAACAGAACGTGAGTAAACTCTTTTATACTTTTATAAAGACTGTGTTGTGTCTTGTATTTTAAGAGGGAACAAAGGGGAAATTACCAGAGTAATTATTATAGAGGTTCTAGCGAACCTGTGCGCACGTTACCGTTGCGAACTTAAAGGGGAATGTCTATAAACTCTGCTGATATTTTGGGAACTTGTTAGCACAAGTTGGATAAGGATATAATTAGTCAATATATCCTCTCCTGCATCCCTGAACATTCCCACACTGCACACAAGAGAAAGTCCATCTCTCCCCCTCCCCACATTGATAGCAGGCCATGAGGGGGAGCCCCCAATCTGTGTTTGTCACGTTGAGCAGGACTGATGGATAACTGGGGCAGAAGACTGTGTTGACAGGCTTGACGTTGAACTCAGCTATGGTGGGGAGGGGGACGGGTCTACTTGCCTTTTCTTCTTAACCATGGAAGGTCCTGGAAATCAAGAGAGCAAGAGAGAGACTTAGCACATTGGAAACAGAATACATAATGTCACTGAATCAAAAGAGGGAGAGGTGACATGATAGCCAGTTTCAAGTATCTGAAGGGCTGCATGTGGAAGATGGAGCGAGCTTGTTTTCTCCAGCTCCAGAGGGGAGGACATAAACCAATGCATTCAAATACCCAAAAACGAGATTCCAACGAAA
Organism: Podarcis bocagei; assembly: GCF_964188305.1. Lineage (NCBI taxonomy): Eukaryota > Metazoa > Chordata > Lepidosauria > Squamata > Lacertidae > Podarcis > Podarcis bocagei. Next base: position 1,241,744 of record NC_138125.1, on the reverse strand, counting down.
CAAAGGGAAGAACATTCTGAGGGCGAGACCCGTTTGACAGTGGAAGGGACTTCCTTGGAAGGTGGTGGCCTCTCCTCCATTGGAGATTTCTAAGCAGAAGCTGAATGGCCATCTGCCAGAGACCCTTTAGCTGTGATTTCTGCATCACAAGGGGTGGACTAGATGACTCTTTGGGTCCCTTCCAGCTCTACAAGTATGATTCTCTGATTATATACTGAACGAATAGCCACTGCATACAATCTAACATCCATACTAGAATTGGTGGAAATGCAATGAAGGTAGACTTTGGAAGATTCGGGACAGATGAAAGAAGTCCTTCTTCATGCAGTGCAGAGTCAAACTATGGAACTTGCTCCCTCAGGAGAATTGGGCCAATTACCAGAGGAGGAGACTAGAGGTGGTTATCAGCCATGGTGGCCTCTATGGTCTGCCTCCACATTCAGCAATGCTTCTGAAAACCAGTTGCTGGGAACCATAGGAGGGGATACTTCTTGTTATGTTCAGGTCCTACCTTCGGGTTTCTCACTGGGGCTTCTGGTTGACCAGTGTGAGAAGAGGATGCTGGAATTGAAGGGCCATTGGCCTGATTCAGAAGGCTCTCCTTATATTCTTATATATGAGCCCTCTAAGCCCTTGATTGTCCAGATGTTGCATTCAGATGCAATGATTTAATAGTGAAGTTTTTCCAGAGGTCCAGGCTGGTTTCTACATGCCTTGCCTCTCTCTTCCCTCCTGTCAGGTGTGTGTGCAGGAGCCAGGCCCTGTGACCAATAGGACTTTGCAGAACTGGGGCCTTCCTAAGCTTGTTCTAGAGAGGAAAGGCGCAGCCGCACAGGTGAGGCCAATTGGTAACTCACAGCACCTGGTGGCAAGAGCTGGGAAGGGATATAAGGTCAGCATTTGCCTTCCACTCTTTGCCACAGCAACATGTTCCCTGCCTTGATGTGTTTGGCTTCTTGCTTCCTGATCCTTGAACCTCGGCTTCTTGACTCCCTGCTTCTTGAGCCTCAGACCCTTGGCTTCTTGACTCCTGGCTCTCTGACCCTTGGACTCTTGGCTTCCTGACTCTATGATTCTATGAGTTGGAAGAGACCACAAGGGCCATCGAGTCCAACCCCCTGCCAAGCAGGAAACACCATCAGAGCACTCCTGACATATGGTTGTCAAGCCTCTGCTTAAAGACCTCCAAAGTAGGAGACTCCACCACACTCCTTGGCAGCAAATTCCACTGTCAAACAGCTCTTACTGTCAGGAAGTTCTTCCTAATGTTTAGGTGGAATCTTCTTTCTTGTAGTTTGGATCCATTGCTCCGTGTCCGCTTCTCTGGAGCAGCAGAAAACAACCTTTCTCCCTCCTCTATGTGACATCCTTTTATATATTTGAATATGGGTATCATATCACATCTTGTTCTCCTCATATCTCCTTATTCCATCTTGTTCCTTATCTCCCAGCTCACCTCATTGAAAACAGAAGGTCTGGCGTTCCATCATTCTACAGAAGCTCAGTGCTGTATCAGGAATGGCACTGAATTACCAGAAGCCTCCTTGCCTTTGATAGAACCTCCCAAAGAAAATCACAGAGTCATATGTTTGTTGTGTTGGGGTTCCCAAGGGTCATCTAGCCCACCTTCTGCATCACAGCAACCTCAACGAAAGAATCCCTGGAAGAGGACCACCCAACCTCCAAGGAAGGAGAGCCCACCACCTTCCAAAGGGAGTCTGTTATATGTGGTACATGCTCCCCCCCCCAAAAAAGTGGTGGTTTTAATTATAATATTTCTTATTGTAATAAGATACTCCAAGGGCTGAGCCAATGGCGAGGTTCCAGGCAGTTAGCCAGGTTTGGTTTCCCTGGAATGAAAGTTAGCATAGACTGTGGTGTCTTTGGGGTACATGGTTTTTGTGATGGCCTGGGATTCAGACTCGGAACCGGAGGAGTCTTGGTCCGCACTGGATCCTTTGCCTCAGGCATCACCTGAACCAAGTTTGGGGCCTGATCCTGAAGAGTCCCAGTCTGCACAGGTTCCCCTGCAACAAACACCAGCCGGGCCGAGTCAGGGGCCTGATCCTGCCCTGGCTCCAGATGCGGGGATGACCTCTTTGCCTCCAGCTGGGCCATCACTTACAGCTGCTCCACTACCAGTTGGGTCAGGGGAGGCTGAGGCGGCCCCTGGGTCTAGTAACCCACCAACGTCTCCCGAGCTGCAGAGACTGATGCCTGAGAGAAGGAGAGACCTGAGTACTCACAGGAGGAGTGCTGGCCTTTGGGCGAGACAGAGAGGTGAGTCGCCAGGGGATCAGGACCAGCGGTTACCCCATCAGAGAGAGAAGGCTGCCGGACCCCGCCCCAGATTGTGGGAGCAATGTTGCTGTATGCCAGATCCTGCCTGAGATCCTGTACCTGTCCTTGCCTGGTTTCCTGCCTCGCGTCCTGCCTTGGCCCTGTCAGACTGACTCCTAGCGGAACCCTTGGATTTGGGACCGGATCTGGACCACGTTGCTCTGGTTAACCCCTGGGCCCAGGACAGTTTTATTTGCACATATACGCAACCTGAGCATAAGATGGAGGCGCTTGTAGCATTAAGACCCTAGCAGACGTTGCTTCTGCATTAGGCTCACAGCTTTGGATTCAACTCAGAGCGAGCAGTTACCTGCGTCTCCAACTTCCAGCCTGCTTTTCCCAGCTCAGCTCCCACATGCTACTCTAGCAGCCAGGAGAAGAGAGTGGAGGAAGAGCTCCCCCTTTAGCCCAGAGGGCCACAACCCTTAGTTGTAGCTCTTGTAACCTGGCCCCTTCTTTTGGGGTGTTGATGAGGACACTTGAGTGACCAGCCAAGGTCCTTGTCTTGCACAGAAGCTTGTCTCACCAGTTCAGCAACTTCCTTCCTTAGATTCCAACCCTCCCTGGGTGCAGGACTCCAAGAACTGGGAGGGACTTGGGGCATCATCCAAACTGACCTCACCAAACCCACAACTGTATTTTTATTGTTGCAGATCAGTGTTTCCCAACCGGTGTTCCGTGGCACACTAGTGTGCCGTGAGATGTTGCCTGGAGGGAGGCGGGCGAGGGCGTTTGCTTCCCGGAGGACTTGTGGGAAGCCGCCCCTTCCCTGGGCGACGCGCCGCCTCGCAACTCCGGAGTCAGTCCCGAGGGCTCTCGGAGGGACTCGCGAGCGACGGCGCGGCGGCTCCAGGGCGTGCTCAGCCGGGCCGCCGCACGCCCCCGCTGCAGCTGCCCGGCGTGAAGCACGGCGCGGAGCCGGCCGGGCTTGGAGGCGCCCAGGTAGGGCCGAGCCGGGCGGGGGCGGGGAGGTCTCGGTCTGCTGCGGGCGCAGGAGGGCGAGCGGGAGAGGGGGAGCCGTCGGGTCTCCTGGAAGGAAGCGAGGCGGCGGCTGAGGGGGATGCAGCCCCGTCCCCAGCAACAGGCGCTCCTCGAAGTGAGGCCACAAGTCGGGGCTTGGACAGGGCCTGGAAGCAGTGGCTCCGGCTCTTGGGAGCGGAGAAGGGGACTTCGAAAGCGGCCTGGAGGAGAAAAGCCCCGATGCAGCGAGAGCGGGGAGCGTGCTGCCTTGTCCAGGCCTCCTCGCTTTGTGCCGTCCGCTGCCGGGAGCAGGACACGGGGGCTCCTCGTTCGCATGCTTTCCCGGGTGATCGGTGAGGGTTAGGGTTAGGGTTAGGGTCCCTCAGTCCCTCGCTTTGCTGCCTCCTCCCCCCCCACCCCCAAAGCTTGGAGGTTCCCCGGCTAGGGGGAGGGGAAAAATTGAAAACTTTCACTTTTGTGCGTCCCTCCCGGCGTGACACTGCGCGCTGACGTCATGGGGCTGTAATGGTGGTGTGCCGCAAGATTTTTTTCATCAAACAAGTGTGCCTTTGCCCAAAAAAGGTTGGGAAACACTGTTGTAGATAATGAAAAAAATATTTAAAAATTACTGATACAAGGCATGTCCTGTCCCCTCCCCCCCAAATGAGCATCTTCTCAGTGAGATTTAGAAGCCTGTTAATAAACCAAGACTTGTGTGGAGTAATCAGTAATCGTGACACATTAGAGAGAATCCAACCTTCCAATGAGGGCGTCAGTTTTAGCTGTCGGTGGGGAAAGATTCTAGTCCATAAGGGATCTGGAAGGAAGGGAGAGGCCCCCTCCCCCGGCAATCTTCCTTGGCTGGCCAATGGTGCTGAAGGCAGACGCTCATCGGTTGGAAAATCTTCCCCTCCTCATGTTTAATTCAGCGCCGGCTTTGCAGTGGAATAACATCAAGTCGAGCTTTTATTAAGATTTCCTCTCTTGAAGTCTCAAAGCAACCCGTGTCATTAGAGTTTAAGCGTGGAGGTGAATTGAAAAACAGGAGAACTCTCCTGAAGAACAAGTAAATTTCAAGATAAATTTGGGCAAATATGGGATTCAATTAACTTTTTTCTTTAACCTTTCCATTAAACAATGTTTTGTGTTTCTCTGCCGCCACATTCGTGCTGTGAAAATCTCCCAGGGTCCTTTGCTCCTCTTCTCCCCAATTCCCCAAACTCATATGTCATAGAATTGTAGAGCTGGAAGGCACCTCACAGGTCATCTAGTCCAACCCCTTGAAATGCAGGAATCTCAGATACTGAATCCCTGAGAGATGGCTTTCCCAAAAAACCTCAGGGAAGGAGCGTCCGCCATCTCCCAAGGGAGTCCGTTCCACCGTTGAATGGCTCTTGCCATCAGAAAGTTCTTCCTGATATTTATTTGCTTTCTTCTTTCTTGTCATTTGAATCTATCGGCTCGGGTCAAAAGTGTCTCCCTCAGGGGCTCAGGGGGGAAACCTCTTTTTTCCTCAGAGCAACCACCAGGTGAACTGAGACAGGCTGGATTTTGGGTGGTGTGGGTGCTTCCCCCCCCCCCAGGGCGCTGAACTGAGGGGCTGCAAAATAGTAATAATATGAGTACCTACTGAGAAGATCCAGTAGGATTAAAAAAATAATAGAATAATAGAATCCTAGAGTGGGAAGGGACCCTGGTGATCATCTAGTCCAACCCCCTGCGATGCAGGAATATGCAGCTGTCCCATACAGGGATTGAACCTGCAAGCCTGGCATTTTCAGCACCAGGCTCTAACCAACTGAGTTATCCAATTGTAGCAAAAGAAATAATTGTGAAAATAAGAAATATTGGGGGGTGGGGGTGGCAAATGTTGTCCTCACTCAGGGTGCCATATTACCAAAGTCCACCCCTAGCTAGGAGAACAGCAACTGTTTGTGAAGATCGCTATGAAATGTGCCAAAGGAGGCTCTCATGTCATACCCATCTTATATCAACTGAGGGATTTTGAGAGGAAAATAAATAGTCTGATTAAATGGGATTGCCATCCTGGTCGTCGTCGTCGTCTTCTTCTTCTTCTTCTTCTTCTTCTTCTTCTTCTTCTTCTTCTTCTTCTTCTTCTTCTTCTTCTTCTTCTTCACTTGTAGCTGAGTAAGACTGTCTTCCATTAACACAGTCTGTAAGTGACTGTGGAGGCCAATTCTGGAACCACATGTCCTTCCACAGTGGGGACAGAGGTTTCATGGTGGGAGTTGATCACAGTGAGGGTTTGCCAAGCGTGCCTTCCTCTTAGCACGTTTCTCCCTTCCATCCTGAGTTCAAGTGTCTTCAAAGCCCAGGACACCTTTGGTAAAGGCTGTTCTCCAATTGTAATGCTCGCAGGCCAGTGTTTCCCAATTGTTGATGTTTATACTACCTTTTTTTAGATTTGCCTTGAGACAGTCTTTAAACATCTTTTGATGACCACCAACATTACGCTTTCCATTTTAAAGTTCGGAATAGAGTAGTTGCTTTGGAGGACAATAATCAAGCATCCGCACAACATGACCAGTCCAACAAAGTTGATGTTGACTTCTTGCTGCAAACTGAGACTCCTACCAGAAGGGGCAGGTGACTCCAATCTGGAACTGACCCTGCCCTGGTGGCCCTGGTGGAAGATCTGCAGGGGGAGGTGGACTCCTGCCCTTCTGGTTCTCCCAGAACTCTCTGCGTTTTGTGATACAACAGCACCCGAAGGATCCTTCTTGGCTGCCTCAGGGGGTAGAATTATTGATCCCTGTGTTGCAGAGGCACCACTCCTTCCCAGAAGGTTAATCCCAGAAGGTGGTGCCAGGATGTGACCGTTGTGCCACATGGCCTTTGGATCACGGCAGGTCCCAGAAGATTCCACCTTGCCTGCCATCCTCTTTGATGCCCACGTGAAACTCAGATGATGCAGAGGTTTGGGCTGAAGGGCCGTCAGTATGCAGATGGCGCTCAGCTCCGTCTCTCCTTCCTAGCATCCGGTCCCAGGGTGGCTGTAGAAAATGATGAACTGATGTCTGGTGTCAGTTCAGGAGTGGAGGTGAATAAGCTGGAACTCAGTCCAGACAAGGCAGAGGGTAAGAGGGCACTGGAGGCCTGTTTATGGAGCCAAGGGGAGCCTCAAAAAGATTGGGAATCACTGCCCAAACTGAAAGCAGTGAATGCTTCAGCTCATGTTTTTCTGAAGATCTCCTGTAACATGAGTGCAGTTTCCCTCTTGACCGGCTTTATTTAGGAACCAGCAAAGTCCTGGCTCGCCATGGGATTTGAAGCGACATGCCACCCTTTGTCAGGTCCCGTGACATCTCTTTGTCACTTTCCCCTCTATTTCTACTTTCCCCTCAGCTAGAAAACCCATCTCGGAGGTGATCGTCTCCTCCTGCCATTGTGTGTGAACAAAGCTGCAAAGGGCTGCCGTGTCACAGGAGCGACTCTTCCTCCTTTCCTCCGAAATGAAAGGCCTGCAGGAGTCTGGCGCTGTTTCGCCTCTTCAAAGAATCTCTGCTGCCACCGTGGATGTAGAGATGATGAGGAACAAAGCAGGTCAGGCTCATTCTGGCACTTGCAATATTGGGCGAAACTGTGTGGCAAATGTCTCGGTGTAGATCATAGAGGAAGAGACAAGGCACCACCAGGCCAAGATGAAGGGTGCTCTTGAGAACATCAGAAGAGACTGCTGGATCAGGCCAGGAGGCCACCTAATCCAGCCAAGCAGATGCCCCAGTGGGAAACCAGCTAGCAGGATCTGAATAGAAGATCCCTCTCCCCTCCTGTTGTCTCCAGCAAACGCGACTCAGAAAGATTGCTGTCACTGACCACTGAGGCAGAGCATGTCCTCTCCTCCGTAAATTTATCTAACCTTCTTCTAAAGCCATCTAGGTTGGTAGTCCTCACTGCCTCCTGTGGGGATGAGTTCCACAGTTCAATTGTGCTCTGCTCTTATCTTTCCTGAATCTTCCAACATTCAGCTTAATGGGATGTCCATGGGTTCTGTCAGCAATTCATTCTCTCATTGCTGGATCATGTGATCCTTATTTATATTCCATACTGCTGGAAGCGTGGGAACGGAAACTCACCCATTGGATTGGCAAGAGTTGTTGAGCACTTTTTAGGAAGAAAAAGTTGTTGAGCTTTCAGGGGGGGGGATCAACCGTGATCTACCATGGACACCCCATGATCGACCAGTAAAATATAATCGACCTGTTGGGCACCCCTGATCTAATCCAACCCCTGCAATGAGATCGCTGCTCTTCAAAGGGTGGCTGTTCCATTGCCACTTTCCACCCTCTCTTGGAAGACTTATAAACTTGTAGAGTTGGATGGGACCCTAAGGGTCATCTAGTCAAGCGCCCCACAATGCAGGAATCACAGCTACAGGATGCCTGACAGAGAGCCATCTAACCTAAATAATAATAATAATAATAATAATAATAATAATAATAATAATAATAATAATATTTTATTTCTACCCTGCCCTTCCCGGTTCAGAAAACCGGGCTCAGGGCGGCTAACAACAAATTTAAATAACTTAATTGATGCAACAAAAAACACCATAAAATACAGTATAAAACGTGAATAGCAATGAATTCAGAAATCAAAAATTAATTTTTTTGGGGGGGGGATCCATCCAATAAACATTAGATGATCACCAGGGCTAGCTGGCTAAATGAGTCCTATTTGGGCCAGTGAGGAGACATGGGGAGAATTAGCTGTGGGGTCTCAGAGCGGGTAATCTTCATAAAAAGGGGAGGGGGGAAGGAAGGGGAATAAAAGATCAGGCTAAGTTCAAGTTGAAAGCCAGGCAGAATATCTCTCTTACAGGCCCTGTGGAAGGAGGTTAAATCCTGCAGGGCCCTGGTCTCATGGGACAGAGCATTCCACCAGGTCGGAGCCATCACTAAGAAGGCCCTGGCTCTGGTGGAGCACTTCCACCAGGGACCTCTAAACTATGATTATTCATGGACCTTCATGGTCCTCTGCAGGGCAGACCAGGAGAGGCGGTCCTGTAAATACGAGGGCCCTAAGTTCCAATGAAGGAAGGTCCACCACCTTCTGAGGGAGCCTGTTCCACAGGCGAACAGCTCTTGCCACCACAAAGTTGCTCCAATTGCTCCCTCTGTGAGTCCTGCCTTCCTAGATCTCCTCCTCCCTTCGCTCTGCCTCTTGCATTTGCTTCCGCCCACCAAGCCCAGGTGGCTGCTCCCCAAATCGGTCTTGCCTGTGAGTCGCAAAACAAGCCAATTTGTCCATTGTTTCATCTGGAGGGCGCCTCCTGGCAGTGCCTGCTCCCTCTGCTTTATATTCACAACGTGGGCCTTTACATCGCGAAACATTTTGATGTATCTGCTCTTTCATTTTTAATGAAAACATTTCAACTGCTCAAAGGAAAGGTCATTGTGGTGCATTTAGAGCACAAATCACGGCCCACGAGGCGGAAAACTGCCGGTGATGGAAGGTAGCTGGGTTGCGTTGGGGGCCAGGGATGATGGGGGTCTGCATAGGGGCAGAATTTAAGGCAGAACCTTGGACCAAACACGGTCTCATGGAGCAGAGGGCTATGGAGGGCTCCGAGACACAATGGCTATACTCTGCCCCCAAGTCAGAGGCAGCAATGCTTATGAATGCCAGTCGCTGGAGGCCACAGGAGAAGGTACTCTTGTTCTCAAGTCCTGCTTGTGAGTTTCCCAGAAGGGGAAACTGGTTGGCCACTGTGAGAACAGGATGCTGGATGAGATGGGCCATGGTCTGATCCTGCTACAGGACTCTTCTTATATTTGTATGAAGGATGTTGGTTCCTTGGTGATGAGTGGCAAGCCCTCTATGAATTTGACTGCCTGTTAAACCTGGGCATTCCTCGCCTTTAAATAATAATAATAATAATAATAATAATAATAATAATAATAATAATGTATTTCCCCAGCCACTCTGGGCAGCTTCCAGCAAAATATTAAAATACCATAATTCATCAATTATTAAAAGCTTCCCTAAACAGGGCTGCCTTCAGATGTCTTCTAAAAATCAGATACAGTGGTATCTCGAGTCACAAGACGCTTCAGGTTACAGATGCTTCAGGTTACAGACTCCACTAACCCAGAAATAGTACCTCAGGTTAAGAACTTTGCTTCAGGATGAGAACAGAAATCGTGCGGCTGCGGCATGGTGGTAGCGGGAGGCCGCATTAGCTAAAGTGGTACTTCAGGTTAAGAACAGTTTCAGGTTAAGAACAGACCTCCAGAACAAATTAAGTTCTTAACCTGAGGTACCACTGTAGTTGTTTATTTCCTTGACATCTGACGGAAGGGCGTTCCACAGGACGGGCGCCACTACCAAGAAGGCCCTCTGTCTGGTCCCCTGTAACCTCACTTTCTCGCAGGGAGGGAACCACCAGAATAGGGTTACCAGACATACCCGGTTACCGGGGACAGTCCCCAGATTCACCAATCTGTCCCCGGACAAAATCTGTCCCCAGAATGTCCCCAAATTTTAGTTAATGTCCCCTGATTTAGTTTTGTTTGCAGCACAAAACTAGCATGAAACTTTGGCACCTGTTTGGAGTCCATCAGACAAGGTTGGATCTTTTGGAATGAACTTGTTGCTGTGTCAATTAGTCAGTTTGGGGGCTGGCACGAAATGTGGGGTTCGTGGCACAAAACTAGCACTAAACTTTGGCGTCAGTTTTGGGGGGATCTAAAATTTGCCCCACCCCCCATTGAAGGAGCTAAGCTGAATGTTTGAAGATTCAGGACAAATACAAGAAAGCCCTTCATTACACAGCAGTATGAAACTTTCCCAGGAAGCAGTGATGGCTTTAAAAGCGAATTAGGCAAACCTTTGGAGGAGGAGAGGACTATTGATAGCTTCTAGCCACAATGGCTATGCTCAGATCCTGCTTGTGGGCTTCTCAGAGAGGCATCCGGTTGGCAGAGTGGCGCAGCGGAAGCATGCTGAGCCCATAACCACTGTTAGGATCGTCCTACACACAAGTAAGCATCCGATAGAGACACATGCCCGACTGGCATGTTCTCTCCCTCCTGGTCGGTTGTTTGGGAGCTTCAAAAGCTTTCTCCAGCCCAAACATCACAGTGACTGACTACAAGAGGCATCAGCACACTTACAGAACCTGCAGAGTATTGGCAGTTCGTGCAACAGACTCAGCAATGCAGCATTTTGGCTAATCTACGTTTATTTACATATAACACACTCGGAGCATTCTGATTCAGCTCCTTCCTCTTTCTCATCAGCCAGCAAAGAAAGAGAACAAAGGACAATAGCCCCACTTCATGGAACACAGTAATACAAAACATCCTGTCTCCGTCACTTCCCACTATGTGGAATGAAAACATACACCGTCATGTGATAGGCAACAGTCCCATGACTGCAATCACGGAGCAAGAATCCTAACATCTGGACTAGATGAGCCATGGGCCTGATCCAACAGGTTCTCCTTACCTTCTGACGTCCTTAACCTGGTTTGCCAGATTCCATGCTCAACTGAGCCTCCTGCACAGCCGCTGCACCTGAGCATTGGGAGATGTTTCTGCACCTCCCACGTTGCCCTTGCTCACATAACTGCTTTCATGGGTTGTTGCCTCTCAGCGCTTCCAGCGGTTGTTCGACGTGGGGAGCCCAGTGGGGTGGTGGGAAACCTGTGGCTTAGCAGATGGCAGGGCTGCTGGGGCTTCCCCAGAATGCTTCCCTACGGGATGTTTAGCTTCCCCCCAGCAACTCCGGTTGTTAAGAGGAGGACATGAAATAAAAGATCTCTCTGGCAGTGAATAATTCACACACCTCTTCAAAAAGGGAGCAGCAACCCTGACATTTCCAATTCCAATTGATGAGCTCTTCACAGAGGAGAAAGAAACAACATTCCTTCTGTGCAAATTCTCATCAACAGTCCAGCAACCAGCATCCCAGTCAGAGAGGCAGCCTTTGGGCTGGGAGGGAACAATCCCCTCCAAATAAAAATACTGGGCCACCCCCATCACCAGCAGGTGGACATCTCAATGAAACACTTGTCTTCCTCTTGGAGAACTGAGGAAAAGGAACCACAAGCTGAGAAGCTACAAGAACTTCAGAACATTAGAAGAGTCTAATGGGGTGAACACAAGACCCTCCTGCAGGTTCCAGCAGATGGCATTCAGAAGCTTTGCTGCCTCCAACCATGGAGACAGGGCAAAGCCCTCATGGCTAGTAGCCATCAGTAGCCCTCTCCTTGATGAATTAGCCTAATCCTCTTTAAAAACCACCCAGTGGCCACCGGCCCCTCCTGTGGGAGAAGGTTCCACAGATTAACTATATGATGCATGAAGAAGTGCTTTCACACACCAAAACAACACTGTTTTTTTAAAATTAAAACGTGTTCAGTCCACGCTCCCCATCGCAGAGCAGTTAATGCCAGGACAGTTTCAACCAAATGGCCTTGGTCCTGTTGGGTCTTGGGTGTCATCTTGAAGGCAGAATGGTAGGGAAAATTTTGATACATCCAATATTCACATGCAGAGTTCCATTTATGCAAGGCACTTTCTTTTCCCTCTCCAAATCTGCTCCAGATGTTGAGGCTTCATAGGGGGCTGCAAAGGAGAGGAATGTGGCAGAACCTCCACTGCCACAGCAGAAGTCTGCCTGCTCCATTGCGTGAGCCTCAGTGAGTCTATTCTGGGGGAAGGCTCCAACTGGAAATTCCATTTTGAGCATATTTTTGAGAAGGAGGGCAGGTGGCTGAGTAATGAAAGAAACAATAAACAGAGAATTGTCCATGGATCTTCCGAAGCAGATGTTTCCAAGGGATGGATGACTTGGAGATGCTGACGGTCTTCAGCTATTTTAAGAAGTGTCCTGTCCCCGTGTCAACAAGACAATGACAAGAATCCACCAAAAGCATACAAATCAATATGGCTAACCTGATTCAAAAACACCCACCCACCCCACTCACACATGAAACCAAAGTTCAACACAGCCAATCACAACCAACCAACCAACCAACCAACCATACCCTCTCTCACCACCAAAGGAACACAAGCAAATAGTAAAGAGAACCCGCAAAAACGACACTGACACAAAACCCCACACATACATTAAGTAGAATAGAAACATCGCCACCTGACCCCACCCCCGCCCGCCATGGCCCCCTCCACCTCTTTCCCTCTTTTCTTCCTAAGGTAACACTAAAGTCTCAACAAATGACACTGATCTGTAGAAACTGCAACTTGAAAACAAGAGACATTGCACATACTTTTGTAAACCAAGAAATCTTTAATAAAAAATAGGTTTAAAAAACAGCACCCCCAGCTCTGCCTCTCCAAATTCGGGGGGGGGAGAGGTGTCCTTGCAGCTGGATCAGACCAAGGGCCATCCAGCCCACTGTCCTATTTTCCAACAACTAGATACTAGATCAGAGCGGGAAGACTGGGAAGAGTAGGTGCCAGAAGCTGAAGAGGTCACAGGCTTAGTGAGTCGGGTGAGTCTGTGGCAGAGAGAAGTCAAGAGCCGGAGGCAGAAGGTGAAGCAGCGATAGGAGAAGGAAGGCAGAGAGGAGTCAGGCTGGCGTCTCCCCTTCCTGCTGCGAGAAGCTCCCCTCCCCTCCTTGTCTCCCAGAACCAGGAGATGTATGAAACAGGAGGAGCCAAGATGGTCTCCTCACAGGGGGCACAGTCTCCGATTGCTTGGAAGAAGCCTTGGAGGGGGGGAGAAATATTGTAGAGAGCTGTGGGGAGGCGGGGACCTTTCATCTTGGCTTCATGGCGTAAGACCTTCAGAACAGGAGCTGCTCTGCTCCTTAGGCCTGACACTCAGCCAAGTCTGTGAAGATTGTGTTTTGCTGATAAGGAAATAACTCCGGCTTTGAATTGTGTGGTTTACGGACCAGCTTGCTCCATCACCCACCCACCCATGAGACACAGTAGCATGCCAATGTTTTAAATAAATAAATGGAAGCAATCCCTTTGTTCCTTCATCTTTGGTTGGTCCTCTAGGATGCCCTGGGCCTGACCTCAGCTTCTCTCCCCCAGCCCTTGATCCACCTCTTCCTCCTTCCTCCCCACAAGCCCTTGGGGCTCTGGATTGACTTTGATGCCTTCAGCAACTCCTTGCCATGGGGGCGGCTGCTTCTCCTTCATCTGCGCCTCCCAACACCGTGTTATTTCAGCTGACAGATTAATCTCCCCTCACGTCAGGAGAGCCAAGAAGTGTGTAAATACCTGTGATTCCTCCCATCCCACGCTCATCCCCTCCAGTACAAGGTAATTCCCCAAGCTGTTAATTCCACAGCGAGCGGGAGGCAAACAGGAGGCAATCAACTGCCGTGAGGTGGAGGCTGACATAAATCCCATGCGCAGTGCGCAGACCCTGAATGGCATTACCTTAAGACCAATCTCAGGCTCCCGCCCCTCTGTGCCATCACGTAATGCGAGGCCAAGATCACTGCTCTTCAGAAGAGCATTTGAGAACCAGCCTCGGTGGCTGCTCCTCACCAGTGGAACTCCCTGCCACCTCCTCCAAGACTCAGCACATCTTCCTTGGCTTCATTGTGAGATGCCTAAGAGACTGGAAATTAATCAATAGGTTAGGGGGCATAGCATCTCATTAGCTTTTAGCTGCTTATTGCTTTGGAATGGTGTTTTGATACAATGTTTTGGATTGTAATTTTGGTTTGTAATTTTCTTATCTTCCCAAGTAAATCTCCTATATTAACATTTACGTGTTTGCTGAAAGCTTTTCTGTGCTGGCGGGCAATTAAGAGGAAAGATTCCCTGTAATAGTTAGCTGATGATCTGTAAATTTAATCCTCTGTCTGGTTTTAAGTGAGTGAATATGTATGTGCGTGTGTGTTGCAAACCACTTCAATAATTTTTAATCAAATTGTTGTGTGAAATTTTATACATATATATTATTTTTTTATTGTTATAGTTTACATAACAGGGATATCGAAGAGATGATCAAAGAGACTCATCTATGAAAAAGGTGGCAGCATTTGGGACTTTTTAGCTTAGAGAAAAGGCGAGGAAGAGGCAACATGGTAGAAGTTTCTATAATTATGCCTGGCATGAAGAAAGTGGAGGGAGAAACCTCCTCCTCCTCCTTCTCCTCCTCCTCCTCCTCCTCCTCCTTCTGTCAAGTACAACATTCCTAGAGGGGACATCCTAGAGGATGCTTGTTCCAGCCAGTTGGAACTTCCTTTTTCCCACTGCTCTGGTGGGAAGGTAAATGGTGTTTCCATGGTACCTATTTATCTACTTGCACTTTGACATGCTTTCGAACTGCTAGGTTGGCAGGAGCAGGGACCAAGCAACGGGAGATCATGCCGTCATAGAGATTTGAACTGCCGACCTTCTGATTGGCAAGTCCTAGCCTCTGTGGTTTACCCCACTGCACCACCCGCATCCCTATTGGCCCATAGATGGTCTTTATGACTTTAAAGAGGACCCATGCATCATGCGTAGCAATGATAAGTCAAGCCACGAGAACAAGATAGCTTGTTAGGTTTTTAAAGATGTAATTCTGCATTGCATCTCCAGAGAAGAGATCATGCCAGCTTGGGGGCCCTGGCACCATGTTGATCAGTTAAGTTATAGATCTCTACTTGCGTGTAGGTCCCATGGGGGTTGCTCCTTAGTAAGTCCATTGAGGATCACAGCCTCGGTGTCCCTCGACACCTCTGTCTCATTCCTCCGCCCTCCTTTGCAGGTGGCATTTCCAGAAGGTGGTGTCTGAGCAGTGCTTGGCCCAGCAGAGAAGGAAAGGTTGACCTCTTGCGGAAGGACACAACAGGGACTCTGAAGACGAACCTTTTGTCGCCGGCAATTTCCAACAGAGGCCTGCGAGGTATGAATCAATTCGACAGTCCGCTTAATGAACCTTCAGCCGGGGAGAAAAGGTTAAGTTAAAATTCTGCTGACCACAAGGGATTGCTCTTTGCCGGCTAACGCAGGGAATATTTTGCACACTCTCCTTCTGAAGGGGTGAAACACCCCCCCCCCAGTGCCATCATTCCTTGCAGACACGACGTTCCTTTCTAACAGGCAGAGCTGCTCTGAGGGGGAAGGCAAAGACCCCAAACTCTCTGCTTGCTTGACCTTTGCCTCTTTGGAGGAGCTTCAGCTTTTAATGAATGCACAATGCCTGCTTTGGCAGACGGAGAGGGCGGCTAGTCTTGGTGGCTCAAATGTTCCTCATTTTTCTAGATATCAGGTTTGCCCCATTTCTTAGATCATCTGTCTGTCTATCTATCATCTATCTATCTATCTATCATCTATCTATCTATCTATCATCTATCTATCTATCTATCTATCTATCTATCTATCATCTATCTATCTATATCTATCTATCTATATCTATCTATCATCTATCTATCTATCTATCTATCTATCTATCTATCTATCATCTATCTATCATCTATCATCTATCTATCTATCTATCTATCTATCTATCTATCTATCTATCTATCTATCTCTATCTATCATCTATCTATCATCTATCTATCTATCTATCTATCTATCTATCTATCTATCTATCTATCTATCTATCTATCATCATCTATCTATCTATCTATCTATCTATCTATCTATCTATCTATCTATATCTATCTATCTATCATCTATCTATCTATCTATCTATCTATCTATCTATCTATCTATCATCTATCATCTATCTATCTAATCATCATCTGTCTATCTGTCTGACTATATCTATCTATCTATCTATCTATCTATCTATCTATCTATCTATCTATCTATCTATCTATCTATCATCTATCTATCGTCTGTCTATCTATCATCTATCTATAGCTCTCTATCTATTTATCATCACCTATCACCTATCAGGGCTCCCAGGCACTTACCCAGAGTTTGCTTTCATTAGAATGAAACTCAGTGGCGTCTTCAAGAGATATGGCTTTATTTACAACCCTGAGCGTAGGATGGAGGGCCTCACGGCATCAGCATCTCAGCAGATCTCGCTTCTCCATTAGTTGTAGCTTTGGGTCCAGTTCCACACAGAACAAGCAGGTCTAATAATAACAAATAATAATAATTTATTATTTATACCCCGCCCATCTGGCTGAGTTTCCCCAGCCACTTGGGGCAGCTCCTAATCGAGTGTTAGAAACAATACAGCATAAATATTAAAAACTTCCCTAAACAGGGCTGCCTTCAGATGTCTTTTAAAGAGAAGATAGCTGCTTATTTCCTTCACATCTGAAAGGAGGGTGTTCCACAGCGTGGGCGCCACCACCGAGAAGGCCCTCTGCCTGGTTCCCTGTAACTTGGCTTCTCGCAGGGAGGGAACCACCAGAAGACCCTTGGCGCTGGATCTCAGTGTCCAGGCAGAACAATGAGAGTGGAGCCGCTCCTTCAGGTCTACTGGACTGTGGCTGTTTAGGGCTTTAAAGGTCAGCACCAACACTTTGAAATGTGCTCAGAAACGTACTGGGAGCCAATGTAGGTCTTTCAAGACTGGTGTTATGTGGTCCCGGCGGCCACTCCCAGTCACCAGTCTGGCTGCCGCATTCTGGATTAATTGCAGTTTCCGGGTCACCTTCAAAGGTAGCCCCACGTAGAGCACATTGCAGTAGTCCACGTGGGAGATAACTAGAGCATGCACCACTCTGTGTCTTCCAGCCTCCTTCCGG